>NC_053026.1:277662123-277677129 GCF_003073215.2 Triticum urartu
CTCTCTCAAAGGCTTCGAGGTGGGTTGCTCTCAAACGACAAAACCCGTACTTTAACTCTCAGCAGCCAACCGTTTATGGTTGTAGGGAGTGGGCTATTTATAGCCACTAGGCAACCCGACCTGATTTGTCCGAAATGACCCTGGGTCACTAAGGAACTGACACGTGTTCCAACGGTCAGATTTCAAACACACACGGCAACTTTACTTGGGCTACAAGCAAAACTGACTTGTCCAACTCTGAACAAGATTCGCTCTCATAGTCTTCACTCGAAGATATAGGATTTTGGTTAAGCATCACTTCAGTCATTCTGACTGGTTCTCTTGGACCCCACTTAACAGTACGGTGGTTCCTATGACTCAACAAAGAAGAAAAAGAACTACGAAAGATCTAAGTCTTCGCGCTCCATAGTCTTCATGCGATGTCTTCTCTTGTCATAGTCTTCAATGTGAATGTCTTCACATACCACCTTTGACTTCAATGTCTTCATACATTTTTAGGGGTCATCTCTGGTAGGAAAACCGAATCAATGAGGGACTTCTACCTGTGTTATCCTGCAATTCTCACAAACACATTAGTCCCTCAACTAGGTTTGTCGTCAATACTCCAAAACCAACTAGGGGTGGCACAAGATGCACTTACAAGAGCCACACCCCTAAGATAGACAGCGAGGCACACAGGGTGTGACGGACTCGCCTACGCATGCGGCGACGGGGCACGCCGCGTCGCCGCCTGCTCCGGCTCATTCCAGGCTCGGCCTCGCAGGGGGGTGGGGAGGGGGTCACGACCCCCCTCCCCACCCCCTTGCTCGGCCTAGCGCTAACCCACCCAGTGCGCTTGGTTGACAGGCGCAGTGCGGACATTCTGTTTTTCCATGAATAGGACGCACGCAACCCCAGAGCCACACCCTAAGATAGAAAGGGAGGCGCACGGGGTGTGACGGACTCGCCTGCGCATGCGGCGCCGCGGCACGCCGTGTCGCTGCCTGCTCCGGCTCGTTCCAGGCTCGGCCTCGCAGGGGGGTGGGGAGGGGGCTCACGACCCCCCTCCCCACCCCCTGCTCGTCCTCGCGCTAATGCACGCAGTGCGTTAAGTACAGGGAATACAAATAGCAAATACAAATCTATAGTCAACCAAAAATATGACCCCCCAACCCCCCATACCTTACAATACAAACAATAAAAAATAACCAACTAAAGGTTAGGCAAAATAAGCAGTGCACTCGGATAGGCAAAAAGCAGTGCACTTAGTTAGGCAAAAAAGCAGTGCAATATCATAAAGCAACGCACTTCACTTGGTTAGGCAAAGCAGTGCAGTATCATAAAGCAATGCAGTTCCAAGATGCACACATGAATGCAGGGTCTGCGGCAAAAAGTGCAGAAAAAATAGGTGCAGCACAAACTTGTAGACAAATGCAGTGCTTTGTGTTGGACGAAGAAGTTCGGTATCACATGCAATGCAGTTAATGGGACAGATAAGATACATATAAGCGCGTCAAAATGCCGGTTCACACAGAACGTGTAAGTCAATAAAAATAAAAATATACACATATATTTACTGTATGTATTATTTATATAAAATACACATACAGATACAAAATTCGTCCATAAAAACACTGCTGCAAAAAAGCAGACAAAAATCACAACAAACAGAAAACAAGCGTCTTTTCATACATTATATACCTTAGACACCACACAACACACAACATGAACCCTAGTTCTTGTCCATACACAGGGTTTTTACCAAGTAGATTGTTACTGCGTCTGCGACTGCATCTGCGATTACGACAGGGAAGTAAGCCCGAGGTCTGCAATCAGTTCTCGTAGCTCAAGCGGCATGTCTTCATAACACAACATGTTCGAGGAATTGAACAGCAGCTGGAACATGTACTCCGCCTTCCAATCTTCAACAGCAGGCTGAAAAAGAAAATAAAAAAAATGCAGACAGTGATTAAATAAAAAAGGTTGTTATAAAGAACAAAAAGTGAAAGTGTAATAATAATAATAAGTAACAAGAAAAAGAAGAAAATAGAGAAGGTTTTACGTCGGTTTTGACAATTTTCTCAACTAAACGTTGGCCGTCATACAACTGCGTCACCCTCAGAACATAGATTCCGCACTCATTTTCTCCCTGCGCTGGCACAACCGGGTAAGAGGGCTTCTCTGCCAATTTAACCCAGACAGGGTGGTTCTTAGATTTACATATTTTTTTCACCATAAATCGCCTTCATCAACTGAGTCATCCTCCTTATCTGGCAAAAAAAGGAAGCATAATGTAAAAATAACACACACCACAGATCAAATTACGATTCAGATACAAAAGTTGTTCTCAACGTCTAGACAGTCCCTCTTTTCAATGCACATGAGGTCATTTCCTTTTATCTCCTTTTTAACAAGGATTATGAGGGGTCTGAGAAAAATGCAGTTCTGTCACGCTTATGTTGCAGTGCACTACATAAACAAGTGTGGTCCTATGTGTGCTAACATTGCATGTGCAGTTTATCAAAAAAATGCAGTAGGAGAAACACAAAAAAGCTTTGCACTTGGCAAGAAAAAATGACATGCCACTTCAGTGCAACCTGAATGGTAATCACTCCTGCGCCACTTTGTTGTGACATCAGCATGGCCAGTGTACTTCCTAGTGTCATGGATATCAAACGTCTGGTGATGCTGGTTCATCATGTATAAGGAATAATGACCATCCTTGGAGCACGGCATCATAATCTGTTCACATCAAAAAACAAAAATTGAAAAATGAAAACTTATTTTGGCACGTAGAACTAGAACCACTGCTCCAAAAATTAACTATAAAAAGAAATGCAACAAACCAGAAAAATAAACGACGGGAAACAATGAACTTACCAGTTTTGCATCCAACAGGTTTACGTCGTCACTCACAAAAACTTTGAACTGGTTAACTGCATCTTCTAAAACAAACGTGCTATGCACAACTGGCAACGCAGGGTTTCCTTCGTCATCTCTCATCAGAAATGTTTCCATCTGAAGAACATACTGCAAAGAAAAAAGAACAAAGAAAGGACATGAAAAAAAAGAATAAAACAATGCATGCAGGCATGGACATAAAAAACCAGTACAATAGAAAAAAATGACAGCACACGTTTACCGTGATAAATAAGGGTGAAAGTAGCACACGTTCACTAGAATGATAAACTAAACCCATTTCAGGTTCTTGCTTCCAGTACTTGATGACAAAATCCATCAGATATGAATCCATTAAAGCTCCTTTGCCAAATGTATTATAGATATAGTCAACAGTGTAAGTATCAACATCACCAAAAGGACTGTTCACCATAAAGAACGCATTCCTGTAGTAAAACATACAGAGATGGGATCAATAAAATTAAAACTAAAAACAAAACACACAAAAGGATCAAGGGCACACACATAAAACTTACTCGTGGTATTTGGTTACAAATTCTTTGCTGAGAACAAGATCCTTTATTTTCCTCGCCTCATCAATATATTTGAACCTCGGAGGCTTCAATTTCTCTACAGGGCATCTCAACTTAAAAGCCCTCTCACCTGCCCTCTTGTTCAAAAAACTTCAACATCATCCATAGGAGGACGATTAATTGCTGCACTCCGAGTCCTCGTGACGCGAGGACACGGCGTAACAAAATCATCATCATCAACATCAAATACATCACGTGGGGAGCTAGGGCGAGAAACACTTCCACCATCAGGTCCAGACGCCACAGCTGTGTTCAAACCATCTCCAGCCAAAGAACCAGAATTATCTAGAGAGATTTCAATGCCGCAATCCCTCCATAACCACATCAAAACTTTGGGACTCAAACAGTGATGTACAGCCTTCATGAAGCCCCCCATCAAAACCTAAAACCGTGTAAGAAAAAACATGGAAACACTTAGCACAAAAAAATACAAAACCAAAAAACATGTAATACATCTCATTAAAATAAAAAAATTGAAGTTCACTAAAGAATAGAATGCATCACCATTGTCTACAGCAATGCAGTCCACTTTGTCCACAGCAATGCAGCCCACTTGTAAAGAACAATGCAGCTCAGTTGCCCAAAAAATAAAAATGCAACTCATTAACAAAACAAATAAAAATACATATACAATCTAAATCACAAACGTAACTAAACAAACTATTAAAAAAAGCCCGTAAGAACCGGAAGCAAGCAGTAGGCAAAAAATAAAGGAAGGATGGATAAAGAAGTTCACTAAAACAACCTTTATCTGCAAAAATTAAAAGTGATGTTAAATCAAGGGAACACTTTCTCGATGTGAGACAACTATAGAGCATGGCCTTTCTGATGTAGCCAATGTGCTCCACCCCAAACTGAGCAACTCGAGCACCATCCCAAGTCTGCAGGAATTGAAACATATAGAATCCACAATCATGCCTCCAATAAAAAGAATAAAAAACATCAGTTTCACAAAATGAAAAATTAAAAAAAAAACTTAAGCAGTATGGTGAAGAGGGGCTGTACGGAACACACCCATTAGGCTGCATTGGGACAATGACATGTTTCAACACAAATCCATCAAGTGTAGGAGGATTTAGCGGCTCATCAGAACTTGAGCTTCCTTCTTTCCATGCACGCTTGATATTTTTAACCATCCTCCTAAAAACCCTGATCGCATCAGGGCTTCCAGGTTTATTGAGCGAGTCAAGAAATTCAAACCGCCTTTCTTTCATATTTAACGCAACTTCACAATAATGACCAACGCCATCCGTTGTATCTGGTGGATCAAATGTTGCAACAAGGACCTGTTCAAAGCACGAAAAAATAAAATAAAATTATAATAATAAGAAGAAACAGAACACTATGGAAACAAACACGCAAAAAAATTGTCTTCGACACATAAAAACGTTACTCACCATATCCTTTTTATCAACACGCTCCTCGGCTTTTGAAGAGAACATCATTTTAACACTCATGCCTACAGTACCACCATTCCAAATATTTGTCTGCCAATACAAAACCCAAAATCAAATAGTGCTCAAGAAAACATGTCATCGCACGAAATCAGAAAAGAAAATATAAAAAATCGGCATGCTTACACAAATATTGTACGGGACAACCATTGTCGGAGATCCCTTAAACTTATGTACCAGCAAAGAAACCCCAAGATCTACAAGTCTTGTACTGAGCATCCCTTTATCCCAAAAGGATTGACCAACTTCGCCAATGGTAATATCACCCAACTCAGTTTTAAAAGCAATCATGTCCCTGATTTTTTCATGAAAAACTTAAACATAAGATACTAAAAAAATAACAACAAAGAAAAAGGGCTAAAATCCAAATTTAGAAAATACATATGAACAAAACAATTTCTAAAAACCATACTTCTCCTTCTTGTCCTTACGAACCCTCGTAACAGCAGCGTACAACTCATTGTATCTTTTCAGAAGAGCTGGATCAATGCTCGACGGTGTCACAACAGGAAGTTCGTCATCAGTAATAAAAAGATGAAGTTCACTTATCCAAAATAACGAAGTTCAAATATTAAGATAAGGAAATTCTGCTAGCTATTTTGAAAATCATAAACAAAAGATCAAGTTTCACTTATCATTAAACATCTAATACAGATACCATAGTAATTAAACAAAAAATGAAATGAGAAAAACTTCAACTGCACTGTTCGAAACAAAACTCTTGCCTTCAGTGTCACAGTCTTCATGCTGTTGTTCTTCAGACCTCACCAAAACATTTTCTTGGACAGATTGCGACGAATCCACCACAACCTCACTGGACTTCCCTTCTGCAGCAACATCAGCATTCTCTGGATTTACAACAGTCTAGTCAACCGCAACGTCCTTAGATACTGCAGCTACATGAGGCTCCACTCTCGATACTTCAGGAACATCGTTGGCCGCCAGACAAATAGGGGAAGCAACAACACTAACAGCAGGGACGACATTCTCCAGTAGCTTTTCAATGCCAAAATCAGAATCTTCATGCCGACTGGGGGGAAGAGCATCATGGGATTCTTGAGCTACAGAAGGGTCTGCACAATCGACAGCTACTGATGCAGAAGCACCAACACTGCCACCACCATCAATAGCACAACCGCCCTGATTCAGATCAACGTGAACTTCCACGTTTTCTTCTCCAGGCTATGGAAAGATTAAAAAACACACAATAATACAAAAATGAGCGCGAGGATAATTAACACAACAACAACTGCAACCCACGTGTATCAAAACAACTACAACTTCAACCCACATATACGTAAAAAGAACTGCAGTTCACTTTGTCAAACACTGCAGTTCAGTTATGTTAAATACTGAAGCTTACTTATGTAAAAAAAAAGTATGGACCACGCATGCAAAAATGGAATGAAGTTCAATTTAGTCAAAGACTGAAGCTCACACATGTAAATCTATTGCACCTAACATATGTAAATGAAAATGCATATGAGTGAACTTAACAGCATACATCAAGTTTACAACAACAACAACAAAAAATTAGATTACAACACACTAAGAGAACAAGTAATACAACTATACCTTATCAGCTACAACATCCGGAGGGGACGATGCATCAGCCAAGACCTCATCCTTCCCAGAGCCATCGTAGGTCTCTTTGTGCACATCACAAGCAGCATCACCAGTCTAGAGGCATAGAACAAACCAAAAACGAAAAATAAGATTGTAACGACCAAAAAAGAAAAAACTTCAAATATGCACAAGCAATACACACTTTACAACCACGAAGTACAAAAAAAATACAATAAAAATGGAAACCAAGAAATGCAAGTTTAAGAAGAGGGACGCATGGCAGAACATACATGGCAGAAGTACTTGTACCTGACCAATTCCATCGTCCCTAGTTCCACACCAGTTTTGGAAATATGCCCTAGAGGCAATAATAAATTGGTTATTATTATATTTCCTTGTTCATGATAATCGTTTATTATCCATGCTATAATTGTATTGATAGGAAACTCAGATACATGTGTGGATACATAGACAACACCATGTCCCTAGTAAGCCTCTAGTTAACTAGCTCGTTGATCAATAGATGGTTACGGTTTCCTGACCATGGACATTGGATGTCGTTGATAACGGGATCACATCATTAGGAGAATGATGTGATGGACAAGACCCAATCCTAAGCCTAGCAAAAAGATCGTGTAGTTCGTATGCTAAAGCTTTCTAATGTCAAGTATCATTTCCTTAGACCATGAGATTGTGCAACTCCCGGATACCGTAGGAGTGCTTTGGGTGTGCCAAACGTCACAACATAACTGGGTGGCTATAAAGGTACACTACAGGTATCTCCAAAAGTGTCTGTTGGGTTGGCACGAATCGAGACTGGGATTTGTCACTCCGTGTAAACGGAGAGGTATCTTTGGGCCCACTCGGTAGGACATCATCATAATGTGCACAATGTGACCAAGGAGTTGATCACGGGATGATGTGTTATGGAACGAGTAAAGAGACTTGCCGGAAACGAGATTGAACAAGGTATCGGGATACCAACGATCGAATCTCGGGCAAGTATCGTACCGCTGGACAAAGGGAATTGTATACGGGATTGATTGAATCCTTGACATCGTGGTTCATCCGATGAGATCATCGTGGAACATGTGGGAGCCAACATGGGTATCCAGATCCCGCTGTTGGTTATTGACCGGAGAGTTTTGTCGGCCATGTCTGCATGACTCCCGAACCCGTAGGGTCTACACACTTAAGGTTCGATGACGCTAGGGTTATAGGGAAAGTATGTACGTGGTTACCGAATGTTGTTTAGAGTCCCGGATGAGATCCCGGACGTCACGAGGAGTTCCGGAATGGTTCGGAGGTAAAGATTGATATATAGGAAGTATGGTTTTGGCCATCGGAAGTGTTCCGGGCATCACCGGTAGTGTACCGGGACCACCGGAGGGGTTCGGGGGTCCACCGAGAGGGGCCACCAGCCCCGGAGGCGTACAAGGGCCAATAGTGGGAAGGTACCAGCCCCTATGTGGGCTGGGGCGCCTCCCACCAAGGCCCAAGGCGTCCTCAAGAGGAGAGAGGGCAAACCCTAGGCGTAGATGGGCCCTAAGGCCCACCCTAGGTGCGCCCCCTCTCTCTCCCCCTTGGCCGCCTCCCAGATGGGATCTGGGGGCTGCTGCCACCCCTAGGGAGGGAACCCTAGGTGGGAGCGCAGCCCCTCCCCTCCCCCTATATATACTTGAGCAAAGGGGCAGCCCAACACACGATTCAATCTCCCTGTTGGCGCAACCCTACCCCTCTTCATCCTCGTCTCTCGTAGTTCTTGGCGAAGCCCTACTGGAGTCCCGCGCTCCTCCACCACCACCACGTCGTCGTGCTACTGCTGGATGGAGTCTTCCCCAACCTCTCCCTCTCCCCTTGCTGGATCAAGGCGTAGGAGACGTCACCGGGCTGTACGTGTGTTGAACACGGAGGTGCCGTCCGTTCGGCACTAGGATCATCGGTGATTTGGATCACGACGAGTACGACTCCATCAACCCCGTTCACTTGAACGCTTTCGCTTAGCGATCTACAAGGGTATGTAGATGCACTCTCCTTCCCCTCATTGCTAGATTACTCCATAGATTGATCTTGGTGATGCGTAGAAAATTTTGAATTTCTGCTACGTTCCCCAACAACCAGAAGACTCCATTCCAGCCTATCACAAAAAACATATAAAAGTGAGGAGCAGTCCACATAGTGTGCAAAAGAGGTTCAAAACCACAAAAAACCTAGAACATATATTATCAGCGCTGACACCAGCGTCCTGACGGTTCATTTCATCCAAAATATGCCTAGCATCCTTCTCATACCGACCGCATTTTTCCTCTTGTGCATGTCTCAATTGAGCATACGAAGACCGAACATTCATCACTGCAATCTTCAGGCTTTCAATCACGCCACAATCAAAATTGTGAGCAGCAACAATATCTTCATCTCGTGGGCCATGGCCAACAGGGAAAAAACCAGCAACTGTCCTCAACCTGTCACCGGAGGTTGGCAAATCTTCAATCAACTTCAAAACCTTCAGAAGAAGCTCATCAATCTCCTCGTGTTTTTTGCCGCGAACAAATGTCTGTTTAGAAGAGCTTCTATTATCAAACATCTGTCGAGCCATGAAACCATGAGTAGGTGGCACCTCATCATCACAGGCAGGAAGCTGGCTACATATAGGCTCATAAAACCTAGCATGAGTGCTAGGTCCCGCATCAGAGTTGCCGCGTACAACTGCAATAGGACAGTTGTACACAATATCACCTGACGCCTTCCACTGCAAAAAAAAAGACAAGAGGCAAAGAGAAGTACACATGTTAGTACTATAAAAGTTTAGATTTATAATGGCTGCACCTTTAAAAAACTGATATTCAAAACTCAGATGCACTAACCGACAGCTTCCCAAATTTGTAAGTTTCCAAGTAAATCTTTCCCGTCACTAGCACATCCTCATTGTATAACTTCATCAGGTCCTTGGTCGTCAGGTATGACGCACGTGGCGTCAACGTGTGCATGACTGAAAATTTTCGAAGCTTCAAGCAGTCAAGATACATAATCAGGGGGACAATGGCACAACCCTCTGCATAATTATGCTTGCTGCCTTCTGTTTGCCACCTCACCACAGCTGCCTGCAACTCATCAATAATAAGCTGGCAAAAGTTCATCTGAGCCATAGCCACATAATCCATGTTCTCTACCATTGCAGCAACTCTACCCAAACAAACTACAGGCCCGGGACACAGCAAATTCTGGTAGAGTATCAGGAAGAACACCTTCACAGCAAGGTCAACATTCACATGATCATCTTCCTCCACCAACACCTTCAACTTCTCAAGCAAGTCCTTGACACCTATACTTTTTGAACGGTCAAAGCCAAGCTCATCCTTGAGGGCACTCAACGAGTCATCATGGCCGCTGGCAGCAGGCATGGGTGCAGTGTGACGTCCCATGGGTAAATTAAAAATGTGATGAACTACATCACGATTGATTCTAAGAACCCTGCCATTCCCAAAGTCCATTACCATGGTGGCAGGGTCAGTCACTCCCATCAGATAGCACATAAGAATGCGCGACACATTTTTCTTTACTTTCAGTTCAAAGACAACACCAAATCTAGCATCCCGAACACGACTACAGTGTGCCTCTTTCAACAAGGCAGCAGCCTTGCAAACAGTGGGAAGCGACAAATGTACGGTCTTGTTAAATCGAGAATCATCTCCCTCAGCATCATCTTCAGCTGCATTGCTCTTACTAGACTTATTCCTCTGTGTAAAGGGAAATGCAATCCACATTAGAAGACTAGCCATAAAAAAGAGACAGAGAAAACACAAATAGAATAACAAATGAAGGAAAGAAAGGCAGTCCACTTCAACAAACCTTTGGAACAACATACACCTCCTCACCAGAGTCACCACAAACATCTTCATCGACATCATCACGGGCATGCTTGGGTAGACTCTTAGATGAACCACAGTCTTTGCGTCTACCACTACGAACATCCCTCACAAAATTAGAAAGCACAAAGTCGACAATATCAGAGTTGGGACCTTCAGTGACATGTAGTCGCTTGCACTGAGGATCATCCTTTCCACCAGCTTCATCAGTTCTCTTGCCAAGATTCTTGTTCATGCCAGCAAAACATGGACTCCGCCGAGGTGTACCACCTTCCTCAGCAACAGTACTCAGCCTCTTCTTTTGCAAAGAAGGCTTCTTCACCTTGGCAAATTTGGCACCCTTGGCACCATCTGCAGCTCTGCTCTGCTTCTCCTTCTCTGCAAACTCTTTTGAGTCACTTTCAAACCTCAACTTCTTCTTGCTTTGCTTCAACTCATATTGACGAAGCTATTCCGAGACCATCCAATCCTGTGTAACGTCCTTTGTACCATCAACAGACCATGACTTTGTCTCAGACAAAACGGGACGTCTCTGGTCAAAGCTCACACCAACATTACCCTATGCAAAATAATGGTCAATCAATTGAGTAACCTCCTCAAACCCAGACACCCCAGCATGGAAAACAGACACTGCGTCAAAAAGAAGGTTGACTATGGTCGTTAAAAAGTGCACAAAAAGAACAAATGCAGTACACTTAGACATATAAAATGCAGTGCTCCAACCAAAAGCTAAAAACAAAAAATTAATGCATTGCACAAAAAACTTGAATAAAACAACAATGCAGTTCACATATACAAAATAAATACAGTGTTGCATACACTAACTTCATGTTTCTTCCCAACAAAAGAATGCCAGACTAGATACAGCAAGGCAACACCAATTGGTACAACATCGAAGTAACCAGCATACACAAAAATAAACAAATCAATCACATACCAGAAGGAGGGGCCACACTTATGGGAGAAGTTTCAATCGGCGAATTCAATTGATGTCCTCCCTCCACACCATGATCCTTACCACCAGGACAACAAGAGCCAATTGGTGTATCATTATGAGAACCATAATCACCTACTTGATTCAAAAAGAACCAGAAACAGAAATTACAAAACATCACGTGACAAAAATAATACAAACGAACGCTGACAACTAACAGAGCATAAACCAAAAATGCAGGATGATTAAGGAAACTAGATAAACATCAAACAAAAATAAACAAAAGCCTAAAATAAGCACTCCACATACCCTGAACTCATCCTCCCACTCTGCTCAGCGAAGACATGGCGTTTGCCTGCAGCACAACGACGAAGTAACAGATATAAGCAACAAAATCGGCAAAAAATCTCACGAAACCCTAGATCCACCTTGCTACACACAAGTATCGACTCCAAAATCGAGATAAATTCGGCTGCCTGCGAAAAAATTACAGAAGCAAAAACAGCAACAACAACTACGAGAATAACAAAAACAAGACGAGGGGACGATCCAGACCAGGAACAAGCGGAACATACCATAAAAAAGATGAGGCACCAGCGGCGGCAATGACGGCGGGGAGGGGAGAGGGTGTGGCGACGGAAACGGACACGAAAGGGCTGCGGGAGCGCAGCGGCAACGGCTCGCGGAGCGGACGACGACGCGGAATGCAGGAATAAGAATCTCTTGAGGGCGGCGGTTCCTCGGGCGATGGTGGTTGCTGCAGGCGACGGCGGTTTTGCTCGAGGGAGGAACTGCAAGAGAAGAGAGGGGATTGTTCTCGGTCTCTCTCCCTATAAGCGGTGGGATCCCCTGGAACGAACACGTAGGAGGCCCGCGTGTGGCAAAAAGCAACATAAAATGGGCCGGCCCATAAACGGCCCGGCTAAAATAAGAAAGACCACATCAAAACGTACATGATGCAGTTCTCTATGAAGAACAATGAAGTTCAATGGGTAAAACAAAAATAAAATAAGTGCAGTTCATAAAAAAAGTTAAAATGAAAAACAACACGCATGTTAAGAAAACGCATCCGAAAAGAAAAACTCTACATTCAAATAAGTGTCACACAAAAAAATGGGGGGGTGGGCAACCCCCTACCCCTCCCATACCAGGAAATGTAGTAAGTACAGGCAAAAAAACAGATGCAGTACGCAGCACTAGAAAAATGCAGTGCATTTCGTTACACGAAGAAGTACGGTTTAGCAATCCAGTTCCGGATTACCTACATTGTGAATAAATACATGGTATAGAACACAACGAAAAAGTCGTAAAAATTGTGGAATACATTGTACTCTATTGCACACGATGAAGTATGCACCTGTAGACAACATGCAGTTCTTCGTTGCACACGATGCAGTGCGGTACTCTAACCAATGCAGTTTCGTTATCACGCAGGATACATATAAAACGTCACAAAATGCCCGTTCGCACAGAAAGTGGTGGTAAAAAAAATTCTAAGGATAAAAAAAACACCACATTCGCATACAACCACCCAATCGGAGCGGTTCCATCGCCACAAGCCTACGATCATAGACGCAACACCAACCCATGATCTACACAAACCGCATCGTCGCCGAGATCGTGCAGTTCATCCGATGCGGCCATCCCACACCGCGCCCTCCCCTTAAATTCAGAGCCCTGCCATAGGCCTTCTCATCCACAACAAGAAGTATCCATTGTGCTGCCACCAAATCGCTCTATCACATCCATCTCCATGCAAAACACCAAGCCCCACTACCGGCGATGGCGTTCGCCGACGAGTACAAGGACGTGGAGGCCCACGGCAACATCAAGTTGCACGTCATCCACACCAATGACGAGAAGCAGGTGGCGATCACCCTCGTGCAGTACGAGCGCCACAAGATCGTCGACATTGATCTCGAGTACAACAACGAGCCTGAAGCGACGCAGAAACCCACCCTCTGCCAACTCCCCATTGGCAAGAAACACCCGGTGCTGCTCTTCCAACTGAGCTCCGCTGAAAGGTGCACCATCTTCGACAACTTCCTCGCCGACCCCAGGTACAGCTTTGCATGCTTCTCCATCGACGGCGACAAAACCAGGCTAGAGCGCGTCAATCTGGAGGTCGCCAACTTCGTCGACATCCAGAAAGAGTGGAGGGTGCCCGAGGCAACCAAGGAGTTGGACTCCCTTGGAGACGTCTCCGGCATGCTCATCGACGACTACTACAACAACATGAAGAAGAAGATCACCAACGACGAGCACAAGCGCTGGGCCACCCTGCCTCTGTTCATGAGGCACATCGAGTACGCGGCAAAGGACGCGTATGCAGCGTACGAGATATGGAACCGCATCACCCTCACCCAGGACGGGCTTCACCGTGCAAAACTTGAGAAGGAGGAGCCCCCCAAGAAACGCGCCAGGAGCAGCTGGGGATGGGGAGACGCTAACTGGTGAAGAAGAAGATGGTGCTGGCCAAAGAGCCAACAATGCCAACGTCGTTTTAGAATTATCATCAAATTTGCTTTATGTTGTTTGCTTATGTATCGTTAGTTTGCTTGTGATCATTTGCTTTTGCTGAACTTAGTTTGCTTGCCATGCAGAATAGCTTGTAATGATGTGAACTTTGATTATGTTTTCTGTGATAATTTGTTTTCTGTTGTTTGCTCATGTATCATTAGATTCGAGCAGTCTACAAAATATGACGCATGCAGTGCAAGTTGTGTGCCAATGCAGTACAGACTCTGTTCATATGAAGTTTACACATACCCACCAAAGCAGTGCACACCCCTAAATTTGGAAAAACTAATAGATAAGAAAAAACACAAAAAGAAAAATGCGATATGTATATGTAGTGCGGAAATATATGAACATGCAATACAGAAACGTAATCAATGCTGTACGGGTTATGTTTACTAAGCAGTGCACTCTCCTACATTGGAAAAAGATTACATAAGAGCAAAAACACAAAAAAAATGAGAACTGTGCATGTAGTACGGACTGCGTGCACATGTACAGAACCCTGATCAGTACAGTGCAAGGATAGTTTGCTAAGCAGTACACGCCCTAACACTTGAAAAAAAATGTAGTGCGAAAATATATGAACGTTCAGTACAAGGACATAATCAATGCAGTACAAGTATGCTTACTAAGCAGTGCATTACACTACACTACAGGAATCAGCTATTTTGCCGTCTGCCACGGCGGACGGCAAAGGCATGAACGGCGGACGGCAAAAGGCTCCGGCAAAGTAGGCTACGGTAAACAGCTACTTTGCCGTCTGCTTCCTGGCGGCTGACGGCAAAGGCCCTTTGCCGTCTGCGGCGGACGGCAAAGAGAGCGGACGGCAATAATTGCGCTGTCAGTCCGTTAAGTGGCTAACGGCAGGCCTTTGCCGTCCGCCGCTGACGGCAAAATTTCTAGTGTCTTTGTCGTCCGCCGTATGATGTCATCTACACGTCACTACATGGCAGGTTCTTTGCCGTCTGCCACTGATGGCAAAGTGCAGGTTCTTTGCCGTCTGCCACTGATGGCAAAGTCTTTGCCGTCTGCCACTGTAGGCAAACTGACCAAATGGGTCAGCTCCCAGGAAGCACAACTGGATGCCACGTGTCTTCTTTGCCGTCCGCGGCAGACGGCAAAGAGCCCGTTGCCGTCGGTGGCAGACGGCAAAGAGCCTGCATATTGGCTCTTTTATCTGTTTTTTATTAAATCCA